>NC_068403.1:641669-674169 GCF_023724105.1 Carassius gibelio | reverse complement strand
CTGCAGGATGAAGGGAAAGCACAAGGTATGATGATGTCACAGAGGAGCGATGATGTCATGGCTGAGTGATGATGTCACGCATCACACGGATCTGCTTCTGTATCTGCCGATCTGCAGAGAAAGGCCTAATATTAGGACATTTAAAGATGGGGAGTTCAAAAATATCAATTATGTATAGTTTTAAGACATATATCAGCTTTAAAGCACTTAAGAAAATAAAAAAAGCCAAATGACAAATATTTGTACAAAATGCATAATTGAACTTAACTTAGATAAATGTTTAAATAATCTATTTAATAAAAAGAAACAATTACGAAGACGTTTAGAATTAATACGCTTTTTCTCAACATTATCTATTATATTGTCTCTGTTTGGATGCAGTAAAAGCAGAAAACATCTGGCTCATGTTTGCATTTTCTTCTGTCTCTGGACATAATTCTGACCTTGAAATCAGGACTAATAATAAAACGATGTCATGCATGTGATAATAGGCTGAGAATTGAACAAACAGTTATGATCTGGCTCAGAATCAGACAGAAATCATGTGTCCGTGGTGTTTTTCTGCTGAGAATAAAAGACTAGTTCACAGCACAAATGCTTGTAAAAGCACAAACGCTATGAAAGGCATAATATTTAGTGAGAAAGTGTGGCATGCTCCAGCAAAACAGACTCTATTTTTGGAATCAGCAGCCAGAATTAGTAAGAAACAAGCGTTGGGTCTCATTCAGCAGATATGATGTAATAAGTTCTCGTCTCGTTCCAGGACGAGTGCCATAACTTCATCAAGGTCCTGCTTCAGCAGAGCGACGACTCTCTGTTCGTCTGCGGAACCAACGCCTTCAACCCGTCCTGCCGGACCTACAAGGTGAGCGTGACCTCTGACCTCTGACCTCTGACCTCAGCCCGGCTGCACATTTGATACTCAGACGACAGAATGAAAGCGTCAGAGATTGATAAGAGTGTGTGAGTGATTGAGAGTTAACATGAACATGACCGCTGCGGGATGTCCTTCTTTTGCTTTAGTTATTATTAAATCCAGGTTATTATTTAGAAGAGAACACATCAAAAAGAAAAACAAACGAGTATCAAAAGTACCTAGGCTGAGTATTGTAGAGAGCGAAACACTGACTCGGCTCATCAGAAAGCTGAGGATGTGTTTTTCACTTGTTATGCCAGAATAAATCTGAAGTGTCTTCAGGAAAGTCTGAAAGCTGAGTTATTTTGCTGGAAAGATCAGAGACGTTTCTGCGAAGACAGATGGAGAGAGAGCAAATAAAACACCATCAGAACCTTGTCTACGATGTTTAACTCTAAACTTCACCAAACTAGCTGATCTAAACACGCATGCTAACATCTAAAGAGATCGGGCTGTAGGTGGCATTATAATAGTTATAAAAGTAAAAAAATACAAATCTTTTTATAGTAATTTATCTGCCAAAATGCCCAAAATTCTCTTTTTAATCATTGATTTAGGTGATTACAGGCTTGCGAAATAGTTCATTATATTTGTTTCAGCATGTGCTTAAATCTTGTAGCTATATTATTACATTGCATTAATTATTTTTACATATAAATTACCTATAATTTTCTATATTTTTGCTTTTCTTTTATTAATTAATTTTTATTTTAACTTTTAAAGTTTTCTTAAAAACCTTTAATTTTTTTCACATTTTAGTTCATTTTAATTCTACTTTCTTTAAAAAAAACAAGTCACGAAAAAACCCAAGCAAACCCAGGTGACAAAAAGTAACACAAAAGTAACGTGTGATGTATTACTTTCTATAAAAAGTAACGCAAGTAGGAATGAGGTAACGCAACATTGTAAACCATTAAACCTTTTAAAATAAACTTGCCTAGGGCTGCAAAACGATTCGTTGCTATTAATCGATTCAAAATAAACGTTTGTTTACATACTATATGTTTACTAATATGTTACTAATTGTTGTGCAGCTTTAAACTTTCCCCAACACTAGGGATGTAAAGCTTGCCGTGAACTCTTAATCGTGCAGGATCCCTGTGTCAGGGTCAGATTGGGATGTGTTTTCTGACCGTGTTAGGAACAGTCCACACTCTTCAGCTCTGAGATCAGCAGTGTGTTTGTGAGGGAGATCGAGAAAGGCTGGTTTAGTTTCATTCAGTGTTTTTGCTCGATTTGACCCCATCATCTGCTGCTCTGCAGTCGGTGAAACACAGAACGAGCAGAAGATCTTCTGCCAGCCGTCGCTGTCTAATAACTGGCTCGGTCCAGCACAGAGATGCTGAAGCACGTTTGCCAGGAGCAGCACTAGACGCTCACAGATTTCCCCCGCGGACACTTGGTGTTTGGAAGCCCTCGAGCGGCGTTGTGTCCGCTCTACTGTCCACGGCTCTGAAAACAGCGTCTGTTGAGGGCCAAAGTCGTCCCACTTTAATCATCAGCGTACAAATGTTCTCCTGAACGAGTGCTGTGATCCGCGGCCTCCTCCTGAGAACCATCTGCGGCCAGGCTCCGAGCTGCTGGATTTACGGCTGGTGTCCGTTACATCAGCTGTTGCCGGGCGGAACGAGCGACCGTCACTATCCCGAAGAGGATCGGAGCGCATGCTTTCATCCTGACGGCTTTATGGTCTGGTCCAGACTGGTTCTGTGCTGGTCTAGACTGGTTTACACTGGTTCTGAACTGGTCCAGGCTGCATAAATGTCCTAATGTTTGTGCTTCTGTATCTGCTGACCAATCTACAGTGTTTTAGTCTTTTTTTAAAGAACAGCGTGTCATATCCTGTAGTTGAGAGGATGTTTCTGTTCGTTTGTGTAGATGTTGCATTCATTTTAAAGTGTTTAAATCATTCCCTTACTCTAATTAAATCAAAAGGGGGAATGAATTAGTACAGTGAGGCCATGATTTAATCAAACGAAGGAACGAGTCGAATATTAGCAAATAATTCTCAATATATCTTTGTCATGTGTGGCTCCATACATCACCCATTTGATTTGTGTTAATAAAAGTTTTCTGTTTAATTAAAGTGAGTTTGTTTTATTGTTGTAAGAATAAGATCGAATCCGGCATTTTCTAGAATTAGTTTTGTTCAAAGAAAGGGAAAGATCTACTGTCTGAGATCAAAGTAAACGCTGTATTTGATCCTGTGATCTGTGTGGTATAATCACGGATACCGACTCTGTCACAGGTTTATTAATCGCTGAGATTCCTGGTTTGCTCTTCCTCACTGTCATGCTGTGGAGCGGGAATACCATAACATTCCTGATCCGTGTTTGTTTCAGTGTATTTTGGGAGGAATGTTAATTGTGAGCGCTCGTCTTCAGATTCGCCAAGATAGAAATAGCCAGCGAAACAAGCGGCCTCAGAGAGGAAGAGCTTTAAAAACAAGACTGTTAAGTGTGTGAAAGTCTCAGACGCTGAAGGCTAGGGTGGGTTTGACCTCTGACCTCTCCCTTCATTCCTGCAGATGGACAGTCTGGATGCGGTGGGAGATGAGATCAGCGGAATGGCGCGCTGCCCGTATGATGCCAAACACGCCAACGTGGCCCTGTTTGCCGGTAAGACAAACAGTCTGAAACACTTCCATAATGAACGTCTGTCAGAAGCATGCTGGGAATACGAGTCCTAACCCTGTTTCTGGGAAGAGCGTTTGCTGGCAGCGACTGGTGTGCGGCGGCTCTGGAAACACATGAAACTATTGTGCTGCGGTTAGAGAGCGCCTCTGGGAGTCCCGCCCCGAAATACAGCAGCAAAAATAACCCTGAAGATGGAAAACCCGCATGACTCATTCCTCCATTAGCGGCCGTAAAACCTTCCAGAGAACCTTCTGCCTTCCCAGCACTCGTGCGGCTAAAATAACGCCATTATGTGCTTTAAATGTGCTGTTTAGATGTTAAAAACTGATTTTTGGAGCATGTTTAACAAGAAAATACTATTTCAGTTTTTCTACTTCAAAATGACATGTTTAATTTAATGTTGCTTTGTAATTGTTTGTGCAATTTCTAATTGAAAATTGCTTCTGAGCAAATCCTACAAAAAGATTTTCAGAAAATCTAGGAAAGTAAATTCAGGAACATTTGCCTACTGATAAAAAAAGAAAGATTCCAATAGGGTCGGGAATGTAGTGAATTAAAAATATATTTATTCTTATATTTTTTATTACATTATTAGATATTACAGTACATTGGTGTAATATCAACAATTAAATGTAGCCCATGGTTTAGAATTAATTTTAATGTGACATTAAACTTTATAGGCAATTTCCTCACAATCATTTTTGTTTAGATCTGCCTTTTTGAAAAATATGTATTTTAAAATTAACGTTTATCTGCTTAATTATTAACCAACCAACAGTATTTTTCGCCATGTTTACAGCAGGGAATTAATTATAAATATTTTAATTCAAAATGATAACTAGAGATCAAGTATGTATAAAATATTTTAATTTAATTTATCGAACGCCTCGGTTGTATTTATATAAATGTATGTATCTGTAGTTGAGAGGATGTTGGATGGATTGTGATGTGTTTAAACGCTGTTGTCTTCTGCTGTAGATGGGAAGTTGTACTCGGCCACCGTCACAGACTTCCTGGCCATCGATGCGGTGATCTATCGCAGTCTGGGCGACAGTGCGACCCTCCGGACGGTCAAACACGACTCCAAATGGCTGAAAGGTGAGCTGATTGTACTTTGACAGTGTTGTGGAAAGTTACTTTTAAAAGTAATGATTTACAATATTGTTACTCCCTAAAAATTTACTAATTATGTTAATTTAAGTTACTTTTTATGGAAAGAAATGCGATACGTTACTTTTGAGTTACTTTTTAAATCTGGGCAGGGCTTGCCCAGTTCCTCTTTTTACAAGCCTTTTCACACTGAAAGTGAAGTGAAACCGTATCAGGTCTGTACAGTAGAGGGCGCCGCTCAAATTAATCACATGAAGAATATGACGCAGGAGAAGAAAATTCAACAATATTCAGCAACAACTAAAAAATTAAACACAAATGTGTAGTATTTGCTTAGTATTGGATCATCGAAGGTGATGTTGGTTAATAAAATTGAATTAAATACATTAATGGTATTTGTTGAGGAACACTGAACCTGTTTTTGTGCAGTGAGAGGAGTAAACACTAGAACTACAGTGAGATCATGTTCACACACAACACTGCACTGACTCCTGATCTCTGTCACCATGGCAACAGCAGAGCTGTCACTCAACACATGGAAACAAAGTAACTGGAGATAAATATCTGAAAGAGTAACTTTACTAGTGACTTTGAAAAAGTTATCCGCGTAGTGCATTCCCCTCTACACTGCAGACGTTAATCGTGTCTAACGACTGACAGACATCACGGAGACAAGCTCATCACAGTATGCTATGATTTGAATTCATGTTTTGATGTTTGAGCTCACAGTCGCTCTTGTTGATTTCAGAGCCGTATTTCGTGCAGGCCATCGATTACGGCGACTTCATCTACTTCTTCTTTCGGGAAATCGCCATGGAGTACAACAGCATGGGGAAGGTATGGGAAAACATCTAGCATGTTTTGCTGCTTCAGACAGGAAGTGACAGGAAGTGGGCGGATGAAGTATGAGAGGGTTTTTAGGAGATCTCAGGCGCGGCCCGTCAGGACGCATGCACTAAAAATAACACAAACATTGTCTGCTATCTCAACGACGAGCCCTAAATAGCTTTAGGTCCAGAATCCACTTCCTGGTCTGTGAGTGCTGTGAGCAAACAGACGAGTGCATGACAAAGGCTCATTGTTGTGAGTTCAAAGACAGAAGACGTGAGATTTGAGAGGCTTCAGCGCTCCGATTCAGTGCGGAGTAATTACAGCCTGAGCGTCTCCAGTGAATATGAGTCTCTTCGGTTACTGTACGACCGACCTGCCAGATTACTGTAATTACCCTCGTACTCCACACCAGCGGCTCCAATTACAGCAGAACCAGCTGTCAGCAGACGGACATGTCAAGTCACATTCGTTTCTATAGCGCTTTACACCGTACAGAATCAATGATTCAAACTTCATCAAATCAGATCAGTTCAGAAACTGTCAAATTCATCAGTTACCAAACTAAACTGATTTCAGCTGTAGAGCAGTTCTGTAAAAGACAACAGAGTCATTTTTCAGATCAGTTCAGATCAGGTTTTCTCATCTGATAGTGGCAATGCATTCAGATCAACACTATTACTGACTCATTTTATAATTTGATTTTGACTCACAAGCTTGGATATATATATATATTTAGGCAGTCATGTCCAGTACATGTCCATTTTTATCTCTCTCGACTAATGGTGACAGGAACAAGAAACCCAAACTCTATCAGGGACAGAAATACAGTTTCAATTTGATTCTCCTGAAGCGTTTCTGGGGTTTTTGAGAGCGTGAGGTGTGTGTAGGACGTGTGTAACGTGTGTGTCTGATCAGGTGGTGTTTCCACGAGTGGCTCGTGTGTGTAAGAACGACCGCGGCGGATCTCAGCGAGTGCTGGAGAAACAGTGGACGTCCTTCCTGAAGACACGGCTCAACTGCTCCATCCCTGGAGACTCACACTTCTACTTCAACATCCTGCAGGCCGTCACCGACGTCCTCCACATCAGCGGCCGAGACGTGGTCATGGCCACCTTCTCCACGCCGTACAACAGGTACAGATAAAGGGCTGTCAGAATTCATATGTATTTCTTCAGCCATTTCGACAGCTCTAGAGCAAATAACAGCAGATAAGAGCTGGTTTATCAGATTCCTGTGAATGAACTCATGTTGATGTGAAGGCGACACACAGTGACCCTGTTAGTCAGAGCTTCTGTCTGCCTCAGATTCACAATCCGTCCTTGTGTGCCGCTCGAGTCCGAGCCGGAGTGATTCACACTTTTGTTATTTTGCTGAAAGCGTGTGTCCGTGTGTTGCAGTATCCCGGGATCGGCCGTCTGTGCGTACGACATGGAGGAGATCGCGGCGGCCTTCACCGGACGCTTCAAAGAGCAGAAGTCGCCCGATTCCACCTGGACCCCCGTCCCAGAGGAGAAGGTGCCCAGACCCAGGTATCCATCCCACACACCTCCGTTGTGTTTCTCTCTCAGTCGTTTATGCACTGCTCAGGTCAAAGTTGTCGTAAGTTTCAGGACGTCTTTGATGAAAGGTTTTGATCCACTTCAAATGTTGTCCAGGGATAATCAACACTAATGCATGCATTCATGTATAGTCTTAAAATTATTACAAATTAATAATTAACTACTAAATATACAATTTTAATTTAATGCTTATATCATTTTATTTTAGATTATATTTTATTGTATTTTATTTAAATGTATTTGTGTTTGCGAGCACATAACCTGGTTCTCCAGATGCAGCCGCTGATTAAATCATCTCACAGGATCGTTCTCACCGAGCGGAGATCTGCTTCCATATGGCTCATCTTTGTGTCACGAACGGCGGGACTATCGCCTGCGCTGATTAACATAAAATTATGTGTTTGTGTGAAACGAGGTCAAGTGTTAATGAGAGCGACCGTGCCAACCGCGTCTCAATGTAATTCTGTTTCCTCTGTGGTGGGAATAAAGCAATATATTTCCCATTCAGCAGCAGCGCAGAACCATAAACCTTCCTTCCTTCAGCATATTTATCACAGGCAGCTGAGATTCTTTACCGTTCAGTTCAAGGCAGCATATTCATTTCAGTGATTTAAGCTTGTTGTTGTGATTGTAGCATTGAGATGTTCATATTACTGATGCAGTAGATAGAGATGTGTGATGTTCCTCTGTGGTCTTCAGGCCAGGCGTCTGTGCTGGAGCTTCCTCTGGAGAGAAATACAAAGTGTCCAACGAGTTCCCGGATGAAACGCTGAACTTCATCAAGCTTCACCCGCTGATGGACGAAGCCGCTCCTTCCATCGCCAATCGGCCGTGGTTCCTCAAGACGATGGTTCGGTGAGTCGAGGCGGTCAGAGGTCTTTCTAAGACGTGAATTATGCATGGAGATCATTGTCATGCAAATATGGATTGGTGCCCATCTTCATAAGCGCTGCTCACTTTGGTGAATGAATCGAGTCATTTGCATGAGATTCAGACATGAAGCCTGAGTGATTCATCTGGAGATATTTCATGAATCATTATATTATATCAGCTCGACCCCGAAGGAAAGATGATGTTTCTCTATAAAAAGCAAAAGCACAGTGAAAGACTGCCGTCTGTCTTCCTATAATGAAGTGGATTATGGGAGAATTATCTGTTCTAGCAGAACGAGGCTCTTTGAAACGACGTCTGCTTTCAGTCTGATAAGTTTCTGTTCATTTGGGTTTGTGTAAATTTGCCCCAGTAAAACAGAGTTATTGAAAAAGCGCCTGTATCCGTTTCTCTCGGCTTCAAAGACTCCACAGATTTGGAAAGATGAAAAAACATGTATAATTTATTTGTCGTCTAATTTCCATCTTGCCAGTTTTAATCACTCTGAAAATGTATTTGCATACGGATTTGGAAATTATACATACATTTGATTAACACTGAGATGAGCTGCTAATTGGAATGGCGGTTGCCAGATAACGCTTTAATTCTTTAAGCGAGAGACAAGTCTGAAAATCAATGGAAATTTCATTGTAATAGAGTTCATTTTGTTCGTCGTTTTTAATCTTAGTCCTGTGTTGAATGTCCTTTTTAGTTTTCATTAAATATGTTTCCCCGGAGCACAGAAGCAGTCATAAGTATAGCACAGGTAGATTTGTAGCTATAGCCAACAATAATATATTTTTCTTTTATGTCAAAAATCATTAGAATATCAAATTTCCTACTCTAAATATATCAAAACTTAATTTTTGATTAGTAATATACATTGCTAAGAATGTTAATGTTTTTTGCACCCTCAGATTCCAGATTTTTAATTAGTTTAAGCCAAATATTGTCCTATCCTAACAAACCATATAATAATGGAAAGTGCATTAATTTAGCTTTCAGAGGATGTATCTCAATTTGAAAATGTATATTTTTTTTTCAAAACTGCCCCATATGATTGGTTTTGTTGTCCAGGGTCATATTTACTCAACTTGTGCTGTTTTTTGTATATTCAAGGTTTAGTTGACTAATAGTCTGGGAAATTCAGTCTAGTTTTAGACATTTTAGTTCTTCTACATAATGGTCGAACTGATAATCAAAATTATTCTCCTCAAAATTATAATGGTGATTACTGATCATGATTGGTGTCATTTGAGAAATCACATCACAGACAATCATGAAAACATGTGTAGGTTGAGATGTTTTTTTCTACTCTTTTTCCTTTTTTGTTGAGGAAAATAGATACATTTAGGCTTGTTTTTCGTCAAAGATAATATATGTTGATAGTAACAGTGTTTAGTAATGTCAGTCTTGTCTTTGTTCATAGTCATAGTTTTCATGAATATAATTAAGACTGCATTGTAACCTGTATTCTGTGTCTCTGGCAGATATCGTCTGACACGTATAGCCGTGGATAACGCCGCCGGCCCTCATCGCAATCACACCGTAGTTTTCCTGGGATCGGAGCGAGGAATCGTGCTGAAGTTCCTGGCCAAGATGCGGAGCGGCTTCCTGAACGACAGCCTGTTTCTGGAGGAGCTGAGCGTCTACAACCCAGAGAAGTGTGTATTCCATTAGGACGAGCCGCTCTGTCATTTACACCCGTTTATCAGGTTACAGCGTGTGGTTAGTAAATTAAAGAGCGCTGCTGGTTTGGACCGCCAGGCCTCACTGAATGATTAAAGTAAACAGAGAGTCTGATGGCCACCTCACAGTGGAATAAACAGGCAAGCGCTGCCCACCAGGCTTTTTGAGGACACTGATGCTGCATTTAACCTCTTCGCTAAAATGTTTATCTGCTTTATTAGCATTTTAGCATTTAGAAGATGCTTTTATCCAAAGTGATTAACAAAAGAGGAGCAAAGCAATTTGTCTAAGAGCTAACAATATGTGTAATGCATAATGCCAGGTTTGCAAGAGAACTGGATTAGTAAGCAAAGTTAAAAATATATTTTTTATTAAAGCAACACAGCAGTACCACAGTACTGTGATTTACCATGTACAAACCAATATACTGGATTATTGCTTGAATACTGGGGAGATACTTGCATTGTTTTTTTAACAATGATCATAAATATACATTTGTGAATAGTAACAAGCTTAGGTTTTTAGCATAACTCTGATCTGAAGCGATCTGGTGTGAATCTTATGAGTGATCTGATGTAAATCTGTCTAGTGATCTGGTGTGAATCTGTCGAGTGATCTAGTGTGAATCTGTTGAGTGATCTAGTGTGAATATGTTGAGTGATCTAGTGTGAATCTGAAGAGTGATCTGGTGTGAATCTGTTGAGTGATCTAGTGTGAATCTGAAGAGTGATCTGGTGTGAATCTGATGAGTGATCTAGTTTGAATCTGACAAGTGATCTGGTAGGAATCTGTTGTGATCTGATGCGATCTGCTGTGACTCTTATGAGTCATCTGGTGTGAATCTGTTGAGTGATCTGGTGTGAATCCGATGAGTGATCTGGTGTGAATCTGTCGAGTGATCTGGTGTGAATCCGATGAGTGATCTGGTGTGAATCTGTCAAGTAATCTGGTGTGAGTCTTATTAATGATCTAGTGTGAATCTGTCAAGTGATCTGGTGTGAATCTGATGAGTGATCTAGTGTGAATCTTACGTGTGATCTGGTATGAATCTGTTATGATCTGATGCGATCTAGTGTGACTCTTATGAGTGATCTGGTGTGAATCTGAAGAGTGATCTGGTGTGAATCTGTCGAGTAATCTGGTATGAATCTGATGAGTGATCTAGTGTGAATCTGAAGAGTGCTCTGGTGCGAATCTGAAGAGTGATCTGGTGTGAATCTGTCGAGTTATCTGACGTGAATATGTTGAATGATCTGACATGATCTGACTTAACCCTTATGTGAATCTGTTGAATGATCTGGAGTGAATCTGATGTGAATCTGTGGTGTTCAGGTGCAGCATTGATGGCGTGGAGGACAAGCGCATCATCAGTATGCAGATCGACAGCAGGAGTCACTCTTTGTTTGTGGCCTTCACCTCATGTGTGGTGAAAGTCCCGCTGTCCCGCTGTGAACGTCATGGAAAGTGCAAAAAGTGCGTATTCTTTCTCTCTATTTAAGCTGTTCATACAGACCGCTGGATTTTTCCACATTAACCCCTCATGTGTGTCTCTCTCAGGTCCTGTATCGCCTCCAGGGACCCGTACTGTGGCTGGGTGTCAGAGGGCGCCTGTAAAGAAATCTCATCGGACACAAAGTAAGCAGCTCATTCTCAGTCTGTAATTATAGATTGTGCGTGCCAAGCACTGATGTCAGTCTTTCCTCGCATTGTGGTTTGAGCTGCTCGAGTTTCTCATCTGGAAAAGAGTGTTTGACCATAGAAAGCCTCCATAACTCATCTATTTATTAATATAGCATATTGAACACACTGCATGTTTCCGCTGCCGACGTAATGTGAGCTCATCAGCGTACATTTTATACGCTGTTATTATTATTTCTGTTCTGATTGAGATTTCCACTTCAGAAAGCGAGCCGTACAAAGCTTATGTGAGATCGGTTTGTGCAATTTCTGTAAAGTGAAGGATTATGGGATACGATCTGTGTCTGCAATTCAAAGGCTTTCGACTTGATGCTTTCCCCATCGTTTCAGAAAAAGCTTTTTATGAAATGGACCCTGAGAAAGAAGTAGGGCAGCCATCCGTCTGGTTTTAAATTGGACAGTCTGAATGATAACGGGCCGCTCTTTATCACAATCCAACCAGCATCAGTGAAACTTCAGAAATAAACATCTGTGTTTTTATAAATATTCACATCACATTCACAATCCTGTTTTCTGCTTCATTTTCTCATGATATTGTTTGAATGACACAATGATTCACTCAAAAATGTATTAATATTGTTTGAAAATGTAGTTGAGATTGAAGTCATTGAGTGTGAAATAGAGGTGTTGAAGTGACTTGCTCACTGCGTGTGTGTGTGTGTGTGTGTGTGTGTGTGTGTGTGCACAGATGGCCATTCGAACAGGACGTGGAACAGGGCAACACAGATGGACTCGGTGACTGCCAAAGTAAGCAGAACCCGTTTACTGAGCGCTGGATGCTCATCAGATACAGCTGCACTCACACACACACACACTCACATACACACTCACACTTACATACACACACACACACACACAGCTGCACTCACTCACACTCACACACTCACACACACACACACACACAGCTGCACTCACACACACACACTTCTGCACTTGACAAGAGGACTCGTTCACACCAGGAACTGCAGCGACGACTATATTAGATGCTTGTGCTCTGTAAAGCAGGATGGATTCTGATTGGCTGTCAATGTTTTAATTATTCATCAGATGAAAATTGATTCCAATATTTCCTATTATAATAAGAATGGATTAATTTGGGTTTTACTAACAGATTTAACTCATGTTCAAGGTTGTGGCTAAAAGGGATACAGCTTCTACACCTACCCCAACCCTAAACCTACCCCTTACAATAATGCAAAAACAGTAATTATTGTCATACATTGTGATTAATTATGCTTTATTTATGTGGGGATGCCTAGTAGCCGCAGCTGTATCCCTTCTCCATTTTCAAGTTGCTCATGCGAGTTTACATCCTTGAACAACAAAACAACACTGTCGTTATCATTATTGTTGTTGCCTGGACTTGATATTCTCAGAGTTTTTTACATTTGTTTATCCCAATGACACTGCAGTTTTATCGTCTGTCCCTTTAAATGCTCAAGCTCTGTACAGCAGAATGGATTCTGATTGGCCGTCAGTGATTTCAATTATATTGTTTAAGTGCCGTATCTTTGGCGAAGTTTTGTCATTCTAAAATGAATTTATGCAATCTCGAATTTCACATTGGAGTAAAACAGTTCCGCACACAGATTTCGTTAATTTCAGCTATTAGTGTTTTTACTTAAGATATTATGTCTTGTTTTTCTGTAAAAGTATTTATTTAAAAACAAAAGCTAAATATTTGCCAAGGGGGCAAAACATTTTCTTGTTTAACCTTTGAATTAAGATTATAATTTTTTTACCCCATTGGGATTACTTAATATCTTAAGTCATGTTACTTGTACAGTGAATGCATCTTAATTCAAGAAGGTTTATATATTTATACTAGAAAAGAAGACACAAACACTGATTAAGAGAAGGATTGTAGTTGTCATGTGGACGTGTAGTTTCGTTTGGTAAATCTTCATATTTATGGTTATGTTATCAGCACTGGTGTGAACGAGTCTTCAGTCGTCTTCAGACACACTCGAGTTATTTCTGAGCTCTGGTATGATGCTGTTAAATCTTCTGCTGCTGCAGTTTTAAATGTGTTGTTAGTTTAATTCAGTAATAAATGATGTGTGTGTGTGTGTGTGTGAGAGAGAGAGAGAGAAACAATTACATTTCAACCAATTAACAAGTTTTTCATTTGTCTCCAGATTCGTTCGTGGCTCTCAATGGTGAGTAAAGCTCTTCTTCTCTCGTCTCTCTCGTGGTTATCTGACTCCGTTTCATGTCTCTGACTCGTTTTCTTGTAGAGCATCAGCGCAGGCAGCAGGGTGTGAGCGATATTACCCAGAATGCTGCACGCGGTCAGTGTCTCCAGTGTTTGCTGTGTGTAGATGTAGTTAGAGTCGCTCTGACCTTTCATTCACTAATTGGAAGGATCTCTGCGCTTCGTAGAGCAAAAGATTGTGGGTTAGAAACAGTCGAATGCAAATGACTGTTTACAGGGAATAAACACTCAGGGCTTCTCCCAAGACCAGCAGAAATTATTCATGAAATACAATCAGGCTAAACACACACACACACACACACACGCACATGATTGACAGGCCTCCCCCGGCAGCCAGAGTGAATCTGATTGGCTGAAGCAGTGATTGTGACCTACATATCACATGCGCTGGTGTTTATTAGTGATATTAACCATCTTCTCCTGAGCTTCATTAGCATCTGTGTGTCTGTCGCTCCAGTACTTCATTTATTCTGTGTGTGAATGTGTTTGATGTTTCCTTTTCCTTCATAAACCTCTTATACGTGTGTCCGTTTAGCTTTATAAGCACATATTCCTCCGTCTGGACGGCTGGCTTCTCGCTCTGTTTCGCTAGTTAAAGGACGCTGGCTGCTGGGAGCTGATTTCCTCTCGTATGTGTGTCATCTTCCTCGCCGGCTCTTCCTCTGGCTGTGGAAAATGAATTATAAAATAGAGCTGTCACACTAATCTCGCGGCCCGTGGCGTTTCTTAAATAAATCATGTTAATGACTGCGGCTGGGAGACGATAAACAACGGCCACCGGCACAGAGAAGGTTTATCTGTGGATTAAACTGAGTTAAACTAGTCCAGCGGTTCACAAACTTCTTCAGCCAAACCCCTCTGACCTAGAAGACTTCAAGAGTTTAACAACATATTCACATGTCCAAAATATGCCAGTTAATGCTCAACGTGACCAAACATTGTGTGTGTGTATGTGTGTATATATATATATATATATATATATATATATATATATATATATATATATATATATATGTGTGTGTGTGTGTGTGTGTGTGTGTGTGTGTGTGTGTGTGTGTGTGTACTGTAAAAATATCAACATTAATAT
The DNA here is from genome assembly GCF_023724105.1 of Carassius gibelio. Taxonomy (NCBI): domain Eukaryota; kingdom Metazoa; phylum Chordata; class Actinopteri; order Cypriniformes; family Cyprinidae; genus Carassius; species Carassius gibelio. Next base: position 659,558 of record NC_068403.1, on the reverse strand, counting down.
TAATATTAATTGTGTTTTTTATGTGTATAGATAAATCAATTTATTTTGGTTTGTTTTGTTTCAAGAAAAAATTTGTTGTTATTAAAAAAAAAATTAAATAACAATTTATTAATCTAAATAATATTGTTTACATAATATATATAGAATACAATTATATATCTTAAATTAGGTCAGATTGATTTGGGTTGGTTTCGTCTTGATAATCATTGCAGCATTTGGTTTAATTTCATGTGAACGTTTGAGCTAATGCGCTCTTAATAAAAATGAAGGTGCTTCACCATGCCATAGAAGAACCTGTTGTGTCTAAATGGTTCCATAAAGAACCTTTAACATCTGTTTCACAAAAGCTTCTGTGTGGTGGAAGAAGGTTCTTCAGATTATAAACAGGTAAGAAAGAGATGGTTCTTTGTGGAACCAAAAATAGTTCTTCTATGGCATCGATGTGAAGCACTTTTTAAGCACTTTTAAGAGTGTAGTTCATCTTCAGGTCATACACGAGTCTAACATCATGGAGTTTTTTCTGTGATTATGAGCAGCTTATTGTAAATTACTCGTCTAGTTACACACATAATCAGCAAATAAATCAATCAGTGGAGGTGGAACAGAGATGATGTGAGATACGAGGTGTGTGTGTTGTGTGTGAGACAGATGTTGATGTGTGCTGTGCTCCAGCAGGACTCCTCACCACCGTCCCTCCTCTCTCCGCCGGGGGCCCTCTGCTCCGGGGTCGCAGGGTCAAGCCGAAAGAGTCCGAGCCGCGGGGCGATCTGAGTGACCCGCATGTGTCCACTCCCTCCGAGACGCAGCAGGAGAGCGCCGGTAAGCCTGGGAACGATCAACCTGTGGAGGAAACCAGCTGCTTCCAGCGTCTGCAGACACACGCCAAACCCTCGCACAGTCAGATTCAGAGTCAGAGTCAGATTCAGAGTCAGATTCAGAGTCAGAGTCAGAGTCAGAGTCAGATTCAGAGTCAGAGTCAGAGTCAGATTCAGATTCAGAGTCAGAGTCAGAGTCAGATTCAGAGTCGGATTCAGAGTCGGATTCAGATTCAGAGTCAGATTCAGAGTCGGATTCAGAGTCAGAGTCAGATTCAGAGTCGGATTCAGAGTAAGATTCAGAGTCAGAGTCAGATTCAGAGTCGGATTCAGAGTCAGATTCAGAGTCAGAGTCAGATTCAGAGTCGGATTCAGAGTCAGAGTCGGATTCAGAGTCAGATTCAGAGTCAGATTCAGAGTCAGATTCGGATTCAGAGTCGGATTCAGAGTTAGATTCAGATTCAGTTTCAGAGACGGATTCAGAGTCAGTTCAGATTCAGAGTCAGATTCAGAGTCAAATGACATCTTTACAAGGATGCATCTGACAGATCATGCTTTTAACCAAAGAGAATCAAATTCATGATCTTGACATTGAGTTACTGTTGGAGATATAGGAAATATGTTGTATTTTACTCTAAATCACAGCATCAGTCTCATGAGCATAACTATACACTTTATTTTAAGTGACAGTATAGTTTTCTACAGTTTTAGTTAACTCTAGTTAGCCTGTATTTGACATCATTCCGCGTACAGTATAAACTTGAACGACAGAACGATTGCAGCGCTTATCGGATCGATGCGCTGAGCTCTTTAGCACACATTGATTATCAGTAACGAAGCGTTTAATCTCCTGACAGACATCAGCGCTGGAAGCAGCTCACGTGTTCAACACACAATGGCAGAAACACATTACTGCTGACGTCTGAGCCTGGGTTACAGCGTTTACCGCGGTACTGAACCCAGCCTCACACATCACATCAGCTTCTTCTCAAAGGCTTTGTTCATTTATGATTGATTATGGGTTGCTCTGAGTTCTGCTGGATCTGTGTGATTATATTGTTTGCTTTATAATGCATGGCTTTTCTGTTCACTGCTTTTGCTTTTTTCAGACTATTGTGGCAAACGCTCTTCAGATATTTCCTTTCTGCTTAACATATTACCAAGCTCATGAATACTCATGCAGACCCCTCCCCCTCATAAATACACACACAGACTCCTCCCCCTCATGAATACTCTCGCAGGCTCCTCCCCCTCATGAATACTCATGCAGACCTCTCTCCCTCATGAATACACACACAGACTCCTCCCCCTCACGAATACTCCCACAGGCTCCTCCCCCTCATGAATAATTATGCAGACCCCTCCCCATCATGAATACTCATGCAGGCTCCTCACCCTCATGAATACACACACAGACTCCACCCCCTCAATAATACTCACACCAAATCCTCCCCCTCATTAATACTAACACCGGCTCCTCCCCCTCATGAATACACACACAGACTCCTCCCCCTCATTAATACTCGCACAGGCTTCTCTCCCTCATGAATACACGCACAGGCTCCTCCCCCTCATGAATACTCACACAGGCTCCTCCCCCTCATGAATACACACATAGACTCCTCCCCCTCATTAATACTCGCACAGGCTTCTCTCCCTCATGAATACACGCACAGGCTCCTCCCCCTCATGAATACTCACACAGGCTCCTCCCCCTCATGAATACACACATAGACTCCTCCCCCTCATTAATACTCGCACAGGCTTCTCTCCCTCATGAATACACGCACAGGCTCCTCACCCTCATTAATACTCACACCAGCTCCTCCCCCTCATTAATACTAACACAGGCTCTTCCCCCTCATACATACTCATGCAGGCTCCTCCCCCTCCCTCCCTCCTGTGATGGTCAGATGTGCTGTGAACATAATTCACCACTACATCAACAACAAATATTCAAGTCTACTGTATTTCTATAGCACTTTATACAAAACAGATTTCACAGAGATAGAGTAGAAAATAACAATCAGGGACGGAAACTTCATTAAATACGAGAGTTTCAGCTCTGGAGAAGACAGTAGTGTTCAGATCGATGTTGATTCAGATTTGGTTCTGAAAAGACTGAAAAGACTGCAATAAATTCTTAAATTACATAAATGCCTGTGAAAGTATATTCATTATTACATTACTGTAATTCAAAATCAACATTTTATTAATAAGATATACATTTTACATATTATTAAATAACATTAATGTGAAACAATTATTTAAACAGTACAGATTTTCTACATGGTAGTAGTAGTATTGAATATCGTAAATAGACTTCATTTCTTTATCCAAAAACAGTGTCTATATTTTTTCTCTCAGTTCTCTGTGGTCTCTTGATTTACTGATGTTTTGGGTGAAGATGTCAGGTTGTGCTGGTGTTCACAGTACATTAGAAGCTGTGTGTGTGTGTGTGTGTGTGTGTGTTTATCCTCCCTCCTCCTCCATCTGCTGCCATTGTGATTCCACAGGACCTTCATTCTCCCGATGGATCGTTCCAAGGCTGAACCTTTTCTGTAGCCACAGCGTTTGACTAACCTTAATCTAGTGTCTCGCCCTCCTCCCGCTCAACCAGTAGATGCGTCTCTCTCTCTCTCTCTCTCTCTCTCTCACTCTCTGCAGACCTGTGGCTCTCGCTCGCCCCATCCTCCTCTGTGCCTATAATTTATAGGTCAATTACAGACTCTCTCGCTCTCACACACACACACAGGAGCGTCTCTGGGGTTTTTGTTCCTGCACACACACACACACACACACACACACACACACAGAGCAGTACACAGTGTTGATGTGATGTCAGCAGGCGGCTGAACACTAATCAGATGCAGTCAAACACACGAAGGACATTTGCATTCGTTCTTTTGTGCAGCTGGACTGTCAGAGAGTGAATCAGTTATCACATGATTCACATGATTCACACGAGTCTTCCAGTTTATACTCATATATCAGCATAAACCACGATTACTTCAGTAAAACGTACATGTGTGTTTGTGCTGCTGTTGTTTTATACACTTTATACTATTGAACCTAGTTTTTATTTGTATATTTTCAGTTTTTATTTAATGTAAGTTTAATATGCTTTTGTCATTTAAAGGTCCCGTTCTTCGTGATACAATGTTTTAAACTTTAGTAAGTGTAATGTTGTTGTTGTTGTTAGAGTATATATAATATCTGTAAAATTCTAAAGCTTAAAGTTCAATGCCAAGCGAGATATTTTATTTAACAAAATTTGCCTACATCAAACGACCCGTTTGGACTACATCCCTCTAGTTCCTGTTGTAATGATGTCACTAAAACAGTTTTTTGACTAACCTCCGGCCACATGAATACACAAAAAGGGGGCGTGGTCTTGTTACGCTCCGACGGAGAAGAGGAAGAGCTGCATTTGCGTTTGTCGCCAGGTCGTTGAAACACTGTTATTTTCATCTCGGAGTCCAATCATCTTTGTTTGGATACTGTACTTGGAGACTAATGGTTACAATTTAAGTTTAACTCGGTTCCCGAAAATTATAATCCACATGTAAAACTATGTGCAGCACATTTTGCTGAGGACAGCTTCCTCAATCTCAATCAGTTTAATGCCGGATTCGGACAAAGATTATTCCTGAAAGATGGACCAGTTCCCTCTTTGTCTGGAGAAGGTGTTGTTTATGGACCACAACCGGTAAGTGTATTTTATTATTTAAGTTGGTGCGTTTAACAGTTTCTGTAACTTACTACACAAAGGTTTTGTTAACTAGATGTTAGGGCTGTGCAAAAAAACGAATGTGATTTTCATGCACATCTCATCAGTAAAAACGCTCCTGTGATTATAAATACATCTCCAGCTCGTGCGTTCTAGCCCAATCACGTTTCCAGGAGGGCAGCGTGCGCTCAGCTGCTGTCGAATCACAACACAGGAACCGCTGGCCCAATCAGAACTCGTCACGTATTTCTGAAGGAGGAGCTTTATAGAACAAGGAAGACATCAGCCCGTTTTTATGACAGTGATAACAGCGGTATACAGATAGGCGAATTGTGTTTTTTTACACGCGAAACATGAACACGTCATACTGCACACTGTAAACACAATCAAAGCTTCCAAAAAGCAAGAAAAACGGGACCTTTAAATCGTTTTTGTCCTATTAAATTATTACTGTTAAAATGTTTTATAAATTCTATTTTATTGTATTTTAAATTTTGTTGTTATTTAGGTTGTGTGTAAGTGTGTGTGTGTGTGTGCATGTGTGTGCGTGTGTGTGTGTGTGTGTGTCTCTGTGTGTGTTTGTGTGTGTGTGTTGAACACCCGTCAGCGGTTGCTCGTCACATTAATGAATAGAGTCTATATAGCTGCGGCGGTGAATAAGATGCAGATGTAAGTCCTCTATACACTGACCTCAATCTGGAGACAAAGCCTTTTAAAACACCCACGGCCTGATCCACACATAATCAGCTGCAAAAACACTGTTTACCCTGGTACTGCTGCTCATTTACTCTGTCAGACACAGTCGTGAGGAAAGCAGTGTTTCTGAGTTAAACAGGTGGAAGAATACTAGTACTATTTCAATATTACAGATTGTGTATTATTCACTCATTCCTCTGCACGTTTAATTGGCTGCGGTAACTAGAAATACATTCATTCTGAAGAGATATATATTACATAATGATATTTGCACACACCACTGTAATCTCATCACAGCGTCTCCTGAGACCTTAAATCATCTCATCTAGATGGTAAAAGGTGAGATGTAGTGAATGATCTTGAACACGAGCTCATGCCGTGTGCTGTGCTGAGGATGAACACACAGTCAGTGAGCAGCTGCTTCTGATGCTTTAATGCTCAAGGATTCGGTTCAAGGAAATGCTCGGAATTTCAGACATTCAGCTGATTAACAGATTTAATGGGTTCCTCTTTAAACAATCGTTCAGTGGCTTTACAGATAACGGCAGCAGCTGTGTGTGTGTGTGTGTGTGTGTGTGTGTGTGAGAGAGAGAGAGAAAGAGAGAGAGTGTGTGTGTCTGTGTGTGTGTGTGTGTGTGTGTGTGTGTGTGTGTGTGTGTGAGACGTCACGCGTCTCAGTCTCACGCAGGAATGGTCTTATTTACATGCGCTCGGCTGCAGGATTGTGCCGGTGAAGCTCTAACACGTCTAATTGTCAGGAGTGACGTCTCATGAAATTCAGATGTGTAATGCCTGCGTGAGCTTTGTTCTGCTGACGATCCGCTCCGAGCACCCTGTGAGGAAAACAGCCATTAAAAACAGAGCGCTTCTGCATCTGAATGGATTGTTCATTCTATTTTAATAGTATTTGGACACTTACAAATGTCTGTGAGATACAAGGGATCACAGCAAGTGTTTTATATTGTAAAGAAGAAGCATAAACACGTTCAACATAAAGGTCAGATCTGGTGTTGAAGATGGAGTGTCTGTCTGTGAAGAAATGAAGAATCCATGTGGATCTGCTGGATCTGTTCACTTCTGCTGTTTACAGTGTTGGGGAGTAACTTGTTACATGTAACAGAATTACATAATTTCATTTAAAAAATAAATTATAGCTATTTAAATATTTATTGTTATGATTTTAACTCAGTATTTAACCTCAAAATAATCTCAAAGTACAGCAAAAAGGCACTAAAGTCTGATATTATTTGGTGGCTGTGCTTTAAAATTAATTATTATAATCTTAATTCAAGTGATGAAGGATTATGAAAGTCTGAGATTAATCAGTGTTGAGTTTTACTGTAAGATTAAACAATATTATTAACAATTGAAAACATTCTGTAGAAAAGTAATCAAATGTAATCAGTAAATATTGTAACTTGTAATCTGTAATCTGTTAGATTTCTTTTAGATTTCCAAAGTAACCTTCCCAACTCTCAGCGAACACAGAATGTTCCCCTTACATTAGTTTTTAAATCCCGTTTGGTAATTTTTTGGGGAATCAAAAATCTAATGTCAGGACAACGTTAGATTAATGTTAGAATATGTTTCCAAGAACCAAAAACTAATTTTCTGGGAATGTTAAGAAAACTTTCTAATGGGAATGTTAAGGAAACTTTCTTGGCTAACCAAAAACAAATCATAAAAAATAGCGAATGTTTTTGCTTTAACCTACAGACTAGAAACACAACCCATGACAGCTGTATAAAAGAAGCCCAGTTCTGCATTAAAACCACGGACATGGCAACCCTGATCATGAGGACATCCTCAGATGGAGTCTGTTGTTCATCCACACTATTGATTCGTTTTTTAGTCACTATAATAGTTGCCATTTTAACCTTACTAATGATAATGCTGAATAATATCCTGTGTCATATCAGTTAATGCAATATTTCAGACATGTCCAAATCCAGTGTATGTCATCATGAGATTAAACTCAACCCTGAAACTCTTTGTGGAAAGGGTCCATCTGCAGCCCTCCTGTTTTTCCTGGTTTCATCCTTTTTATGGTTCTTTGAAGTTGAGTAACAGTGCATTAAGGACAGAAAGAATCTTCAAAGGTTTTCTGAGTGCTGGGGGTGCTCTCCTCGCCCTCAGTTCAAGAGCTTTTAACCTTCAGGAGATGTAGAAGAGTCTTCATCTGTGCTGGATCTTCAGCCAAACCAGTCCAGCTCTGACCATCACGTCACGTGTCTCTAGATGCACTTGAATAAACCACATGTGTCCCTGCAGCACAGAAGCAGTCATCAGTGTCATAGACGTATATTTGTAGAAATAGACAACAATATACTGTACGAGTCACAATTATACATTTCTCTTTTATGACAAAAATCATTAGGATATTAAGTAAAGATCATGTTCCATAAAGATATTAAGTAAATCTCCTACCGTAAATATATCAAAATGTAATTTTTGATTAGTAATATGCATTGCTAAGAACTGCATCTGAACAACTTTAAAGATGATTTTCTCAATATTTAGATTTTTTTGCTCCCTCAGATTCCAGATTTTCAAATATTGTCCTCCTAACAAACCACACATCAATAGAAAGCTATTTTATTCAAATATTTATGAAGTTTAAATCTTAATTTCAGAATATTTACGCTTATGACTGGTTCTGTGGTCCAGGGTCACATATAAATTGGTTGTGCTAACAGCTTTATATACTGAACACATTGTGGTCCTTCTCATGAAAAAAGACATGAAAAGGAATCCGGTAGAGCCGTGTCATTTCTCAAGGGTATCGTACAGTAGACGCATGAAACATCAAACAGACTGTGAGGAAGAACGTCTCCTGAGAGGAACAATGAGAGTGAAGTTAAAAGAGAGAAGCGCCCCTCAGATCAGACGCGTGACGGCGTTTTGTCATCTTAGAGAGAGACTCCTTCAGAAGATCTGGAGCGTTTTGTAAAGCCCACATAAGAGCCATGGATATTCAAAATGATACAAGACTTCGAGTGCATTAAACATCTCTAAAATCTCGACCTACGCTAGCCGTGTGAGTGTGTGTGTGTGTGTGTGTGTCCAGGCTCCCCAATGAACCGCACTCCTGCCTCATCTAATGGATTAGCTTTTATGAGTTTGCAACAACTGTAAAACAGTGGATTTATTTGCCTCTGTGGAAATATAGCAGCACCTGTGTGTATTGTAAAAGGCCGATCTGCTGAGGATTTGGGAATGTAACTTAATTCCTAGGCTATTGAATAGATTAAGACATCTACGCTGATGTGCTAACATTATTTAGCATTTCTCAATACAATAGTGCAGCTTCATCCATGAGTTTAAATGAATGCATTTGTCTCCTTTCGATATCAAGACGGTAGTTTTATCTCAACTGTATTGCAGATTAATCCAGCAGTCCTGATTTTAAGCATGCATCAAAGGATGACTCACACAGAACATGTTTTGCTTTGTAAAATGACTGGTATGGGGGAAAAATCTCTGAATTTGAGGAGTTCAGATGCAAAAGCCCCTAAGTACCATTCTAAATATTCTTCTAAAATTAGCGTTTTTTAATCAGGTTCCTATGTGTAAGTTCAGTAGTTTCACTTTAATGCCAGTAAATGTTATTTTCACTGACATTAAAATGAAATAACTCAAAATAAACTGGAGTTCAAGAGAAATGCTCATTTTAGAAGAAAATATCAGACGGCACTTAGAGGCATTTGCATCCCAACTCTTAAGTTGGGTCTGTTTTCCTTCTTACTTGCTAAAGGTAATGATCGAGCAATAACATGCAGCCATTGTACATAACTGACCAATCATGGCGCATGAGAAGGTGGGATCTACGCAGAATAATGATTGATCTGCGCAGCCGAAACCTGGTTATTTTAGGCAATATAGTAATCTGGCAAAAATGTGTCTGTAAAAATGGCCTGTATGATCACCCTAGCCATCTAGTGCATGTTTGCATGGGAAAAAATGATGGAAAAGCATTGCAACGAAATGGGAAAATGCATTTTGTGTGAACGGCCATAGTTTTGCATTGTAGATGAACTTTGTAAACTGTTCTATAATAACACATTATGAAACTCTGTTTGCAGGAGTGATCCGTGAGACGTACCACCGAGATCGTGATCAGATGGTTCCCATCACGCTCCTGGCCATCGCCGTCATCCTCGCCTTCGTCATGGGCGCCATCTTCTCCGGCGTCGTGGTGTACTGTGTGTGTGACCACCGGCGAAGGGACTTCGAGCTGCCCGGCCGCAAAGACAAGGACTCGGTCCAGTCCCGACGGGGATCCATGAACAGCGTCACCAAGCTGACGGGGCTGTTCGAGACGCAAGCCAAGGACGGACGACCGGAGGCCATTCTGACCCCGCTCATGCACAATGGCCGCTTGGCCAACGGAAAGATGCTTATCAAAGCTGACCAGCACTTGGATCTGACCGGTCTGCCCACGCCCGAATCCACGCCCATGCAGCCGCGCCGCAAACCCAGCCGAGGCAGCCGCGAATGGGAACGCAACCAGAACCTGATCAACGCCTGCACCAAAGACTTGTCCTCCATGGGTTCTGTGGTCATCCCCACGGACCTGCCGCTGCGGGCGTCTCCGGGTCACATCCCCAGCGTGGTGGTGCTGCCTCTGCCCCAACACCAACATGAGTATGTAGAGCAACCGCACCGCGGAGAGCTCACCGATGACCAGGCCGCCACGCTGGAATACAAGTCCCTCAAGAGCCCGAGCTTGGCAGATGGTGAGAGAGCGCCTCCAAGAGTCCCCCAGCGAGAGGCGTCTCTGGGAACCATGGTTCCTCAGATGGGCAAGAGGCTGGACATGCATTCGTCTGTGTACGGCCGCGGCTATCCCATGAGCTCGGGCCTCAAGAAACAGCACAACACCAACTCATCCAACTCATCCCACATGTCCAGGAACCACAGTTTCCGTGTGGAGACGCCTCCTCCGCCCGCTCCGCAGCGCGTGGACTCCATGCACATCACCTCCCCGCCGCCGATCCTCGGTCTGTCGCGCCATCCCAGCCTGAGCTCGTACGGCTCTCTCTCCAGGCATCTCAAGCCTGACGTTCCTCCTAAACCCAATCTGGTGTCCCTTACCACAAAAGCCAAGTCTGGAGACTCCTGCACATAATCGATTGCTGCGGGATGATGGGGAACGTGAAAGTGCGTCTGCTTTGTACAGCTGTGTACAGGAAATGCAACTCACTTTTCTTTTGTTTGTTATGTATATACATGTCCAGCTCAGGCTGATGCATCTCTGTTCCCGGAAAGGAGGAACTCCGGCTGGGAAGGTGGCCGCATTGTTGCCAAAAGCACACCGGAGACAGGCGCAGAATTTAGAGAGACGCCGTGGTTATCAAGCACTTGGATGCACAGCGAGTTCAGCCGGGAATAGAAGCTGGAGTTTACAATGAAAACTGTGAAAAGCCGCCACCTGTCTCAGCGTTACTGTTACTGGACAAAGCAATCGAGTTCTGCCTTCGCGCAAGAGTTCAACACGTCTACTGAAAATGTTGACTAAATAACATGTGACTGTTAATACTAATAGCGGGTTGTATTTATTTTTTAATAAAGTGCTTTTGCAGAGAGAACGTCTCTTTTAGGCTCGACTGAGACGGGAATGATCATTTTAGTTTGAATTAATCTATTTAAAGTCATTAAACTGGAGCCAGTACTTCTGTCCACTAACTCTTCGGAAGTTGCTAAGCGAAGTCAGAGACGACTCCGGAAGCCTCCGTATGGAAGGAATATTTCTCGAGCCGTGCCAGAGGGGCTTGTGGGTAGAGCTTACAGCCCAGACAGGAACTCCTGAATCTCACCTCTTCATAGAAAGTCCATCCGAGTGCCATTCTAGCCGCTCTTGAGACGCTTTCAGACGTACGGTTTCTTCTCGTTCATGTCCAAACAAGTCTGTTTTTCTCCTTCCACCTGTAAATTTGTGCCTTACACCCCTGAGTAGTGAAGCATTTGTTAGCTGTTAACTGTTGTAGTTCTTATGATGACGTTTGTTTCCCTCGTTTGATTATACAAAAAGAAACAAAAAAAACACGTAATTGAAGAATGTAGGTGTTGTCGTTGTCGACTCTGGTCCCTTTGCTAACCACAAATGGCTTTGTGCTTGATTTCTGATTGTGCCAATGATTCGTCAGAGTCGGCCCTCTCGTCGTGCTGGAAGAATGTTTGCTTTTGTTTTCCCTTGTCTTTTTTTTACTTTTCACCAAGTCAAGATGATGTTTAACACTGTGTGTAGATGACTTGTTGTGTATCTGTGGATCGGGCTGCTTCAAGGCAATAAGAGAAAAACACACGAACCAATCAGATATACGTTTCTCCCAAACACACACAAACTTTCTAATGTATACGATCAAACACAGTTTTTAGGCAGTGAATACAGGCTGGCTCCTGTGTAGATATGCACTCCGATAATATTAGGAAACAGATTAATGTTTGTGACAGATTCCGATTAATATAATTTTCTAGCTCTATGGTTGTGATGTAATATGAGGGATTGTTATTTAACTATTTTGACACACGTTTTATTGAACTTGACGTCCAGGAACTAGTTTTGGCTTTGTAGATGTTGACTTCACCCGATCCTCTGAATCGATCCGCTCCGGCCGAAGCGAACGGAGCTCGAGGTTTCCGAGCTGGTGCCTTTCTAGACTTTGGAAGTGCAGTTTGTTCTCTTGTATGATATGGTTTCGTCACCGGCCCTCTCCCACATCTGATTCACGGCTAAATGTATGTTGTAAAGAAATTCTCTTTAATAAATGGAAAAAAGTAATAAAAACATTTCAGATTCTTGTCGCAGAGCTTGTGTTTTTTGTGAAACGTGAGACGGATGTGTTCACGCTATGATGAGTGCTTTAGGTAAACGTCGTCACATGAGGGTTTGGCATCTCCGCAGCAAAGACTCGATTGTTGAGGATCTCTAACCATGAATAAACACACCGATAAGAATCGCTCTGGAGCCCTGTGTGGCCCTTCCAGACGCCCGTCTTCAGACATGATCACAGAAGGTCTCAGGTGTCCTGTGTCTCTGTCTCAACATGCTCTGTTTGCTCAAGGCTCTTGTCCTCACTGTTAGTGAACTTAGTTACTAACTACCCACTTTGTGTTCTGTAAACAGAGACTGAATCAGCGGAGATCCACACAAAGGCTTTGACCTCCAGAACTCAGCTGTTTACACTTGTGATGCAGATCTGAGCGAACGCCGCTGATTCACAGACAGAAATCCTGAACCTCCAGAATCTGATATCTGCTAATGACCATTTCACTCGTATAGTTGAATAAAGCAGCCGTTTAATTGACGTCAGCTGTGAGTGGGTAACTAAAGCTGGAGTCAAACCTCAGAAGATCCTGAATAAATCACATTTACTTCTCTTTGAACCCTACCAGCGAGAGGAGGAGTCGGTGCCTCGTAATAAATCACATTCATAACCCGTGACATTTCACTCTCAAGATGTTTCACTGCAATCCCTGTTCAGATTTTCATTGCAATAAAAGTCAGATTTTAGATACATGTCCCACATGGACGCTACAGGCAAAACATTGTGTTTTTATGCAACGATCAGTTTTGAGATTTGGGTCTGTTTGGCTTTTCATAAAATGTTTGTTTCAGAGTAGTGGAGAGAAAACATCCAAAACTGTTTATTTTATTGCACTTCTATCTATTTGTGTCTGTAGATTTAAATCCCAATACATATCTTTAATGATTTCTAACAAACACCAGACTACACTGTTTTATTCCTCTCTATATTCTGAAGGTATGTTCATATTTAATTCACAAATGATTATGCAACAATTTTTTTCTGTCTTTTTTTTTCTTGGCAGTATTTTCTGGTTTATGGAGTGATAAAAAGTTAAACCCAAAATTCCCTTTGGAAAAAACCTTTAACTGTCAACAAAATCAAAAATTTTTGAACCTGGCTTTATCCAATCTTCAGACATTTATGTGCTGGTAATGTATGCAAATTATTGCAAAATCTACATTTGCATTAATAAAACACAATACAATAAAAAAAAAAAATTCTATAGCATATTTAAAACAACTGCAGTTGACCAAAGTGACCTTTCCAGCAACATTACATACAGTCTCACAAACAAGATTCAACATTAAAATGTAAAACCTGTTCCCTCTAGTTAATTCTAAAACCATTACCACAAAAGGTTCGATTTCAATCTAGATTTAAAAGCATCCACTGATGGGGAATATTTCATGTACATTAGGAGAGGGTTCCATAATCGAGGAAAGCCGTATCACCCTTTGACTTTAATCTCCTTTTGGGAACATGAAGAATCTTCTGATGTGAAAGTCGAAAGTCTGGCTGCAGTATTTTGTATTAATTGAAGACGAGATAACTGACCCTGTGAAATACCTACAGTGTATATACAGTATTACAGTAATCGATGTGTGATGACACAAAGGCACAAATAATAGTCTCCAGATCCTTGAAAAAGAGAAATGTTTTCAGTTTACAAATGATTCTGAGTTGATAAAAGCCACAACACTAGTAACCTGTTTATCTCAAGCTAAGGCTGAATACTTTATAACACCAAAATTCTTGACATGATCTGAAACACTTATCTTCATAGCAGCCAACCTACTTATCATTCCTTGGAAGCAGAAGAAGGTCCAAAAACAACACACTCAGTCTTATTAGTATTAAGATGAAGAAAATTGCTTGCCAACCAGGCTCTTATCTCACCTAAACACTAAGGATCGATTGGGATATATAACTGAGTGTCATCTGCATATTAATGATACATACTATTATATTTATGAAAAATTGGGCCCAAAGGGCCCATATACGATGAATATAAAATAGGCCCAAGTATAGACCCCTGTGGCACACCTCTATGTAATTTAGCTGATGTAGAACAGATATCTCCAAGACAAACCGAGAAAGATCTACAGAATCTTTTAATTATGATTGAAACCATCCTAGAGCAGTACCCTTAAGACCAACATCTTCCGAACGCTGCAATAAAATACCATCACCAACGGTATCAAAAGAAGCGCGTGAGAAGTGAAGTGAGATCAAGTAAAATAAGAATAACTACCTTTCCTGAATCAACTGCCAATAGAATATCATTGTAAACATTAAGAAGGGTGGATTCTGTACGATGAAGAGACCTAAAACCTGATTGGAATATGTCTATAAGAGCATTCAAATATGGACCATTTTATGGACCATAAAAATCAGTCACAAGGTTCTATTTTTCTAAATTATTATCTATACGTCATAATGCTAAATAAATGCACTTTAAATTGATGTATGGTTTGTTATTGGTTTGTTTGTATGGTTTAATAATATATTTACGGTAGTACATTTACAAAATATCTTCATGGAACATGATCTTTACTTAATATCCTAATGATTTTGGTCATAAAAGAGAAATGTATAATTGTGACTCATTGTATTCAAGGTATACATTTCATCAGTAAATGCATTCCCTGGGAATCGAACCAATGTCCCTGCCTTTGCTTGCATCACAATCTAATATTTGAGCTACAGCAATATTTGATTAGATAATGCCTTATTTTTCCATATTTAAACATACAATTAATATATATATATATATTTACAATTGCAATTAAGGTAATCAATCAACTGTGGAAGTGTGTGGAGGTCTGTAATGTGTCTTGTGTAAGAGTGAAAGTGTTGATGGAGTCAGTAGTTTATCACACACTTCCATGAGACTCTGACTGTAACTCAATCATACAGTGATGTAGGTCAGCACCAGACTGGCCTGTTAATGGACGTCATGTTTACATCTGAAATGAGCAGTTTTCCAGACCATGTGATGTTCAGACCTCCGGCGTGGAGTAAATCCCTGGACCGTGGCGATGGAGGGGTGTAAGCGGGGATAAAGCTGCTGGCACCGGGATCAAAACGAGACGCTCTACTTTGCCTCGGCTTGTGAAACTCTGAGGCATAAAGAGCGTGAAGCTGCTTGAGAAGCATGAGTTTGCTGAAGTGATACGAGCTGCTCAAATCCCTCCAACCACAACAAAGCGAGACCCAGTGAGCCTGTGTGAACGTGTTTCTGAGCTCTCAGTCGTGTTTCAGAAAGCAGATCATCTGTCACAGGCAGCACAGTTTGTTGGGAGTTTTCTGCTGAAGGCCGTGACCTTGTCTCCTGAAGGAAGCTCGCTCTGAGTCCGCCGTGTTCGAACCCAGAATGCATCATCTCTTCTGAAAAAAAAACAATGTTTTATCAGTCTGTCCCAGCTAACAGAGAACATTTTTAAAGTTATATAACTGTTAAATAACATTCTTACAGTAATGCTTATGGAACGCACTTATAACTGAAATTTGTCATTCTCAAAGAGGAGAGAAAATATTCTTGAATCATTTTCTGAATATCCTTTCGATGATGTTTGTTCTTTATATAGCCTTCTAATTACAACACAAAAACTGAACATTTAAATATTCTTAGAATATTCAAAATACATGTTCAAATAAAGTTATGAGAATAATTAAGAAACCTTTTGTAACCTTTAAATAACTTTATAATCACAAAACGTAAGCTGTGCATTTTAATGTTCTCAGAATATTTAAATAAATGTACTAATTACATTATATTTTGGGTCAAAATAAAGTAAATAAGAAACATTTTTGTACCCTTTAAATAACATTTTTATCACAATTTTTTTATTATTATTATTTTTTAATTTTAAAATAATGTTCTTACAATGTTATTATAGCCTAGGTTAGTTAAACCCTTTATTTTTATATATATATATATATATATATTTTTTTTTTTAAGTTGCCCTGAGATTTCAAGCTAATATTTTGATAATTTATCAACACGATCACGTTCATGTGACTCTTATTTCAGTTAATGATCACATGACATGCAGATAAACATATAAATACTTTTTAATCTACTATTTAAATGTGCATTATTATTATCTGATCAAACCATGGCTGAGATCTGTCTGGTGTGTGAGGCTCAGATTGATCAGATGCTGTGTGTGTCTCAGATCCGCAGGGATCAGGTGCTCTGAGGAAGACCTCGCTTCTCTTAAGAGCTCATTTCAGCCCGAGCTGAAGGTCAGATGGATTTTCTGTCTCCGAGGAAATGATTTCCTGATGAATCCTGTTAACAGCAGCACTTCAGAATGAGTGATTCCTCAGTGAACATGAGAGGACGCGGCCTAATGAGTGCATGCTTGATTACTGAGCTTAATTAACACATTTACAAGATCACTTACATTACTGTTCCCATTCAAAAGCATTAATGCTGTCATCGTATAGACGTGTACGTATGAGACCCAGGAGCACAAAACCAGTCAGAAGGGTCCATTACGTGAAATTGAGATTTATACATCTTCTGAAAGCTGAATTAATAATCTTTCAGTGATGTGTGGTTTGTTCGGAGGACAATATTTGTCTGAGATACAACTATTTGAAAATCTGAGGGAGCAAAAAACTCTAAATATTGAGAAAATCATGTTTAAAGTTATTCAGATGAAGTTCTTAGCAATGTATATTACTAATCAAACATTTAGTTTTGATATATTTACAGTAGGAAACTTATAAAATATCTTCATGAACATGATCTTTACTTAATATCCTAATGACTCATATGTATTGTTGTGTATTTCTACAAATATACGTCTGTGACACTGATGACTGCTTCTGTGCTCATGAGACACTAATATGTATATGTTCATATAGTGCTTAGCATTTGATTTCAGTGAAAGTCTCACCTGACACAAAGGTCAGAGGTCAGACACTCATACGTGATTGTCTGAGGATCCCTGGAGAGGTTAGTTGGAGGAAGTGATGTCACAGCTGGTGTGTGTGTGTGTGTGTGTGTGTGTGTGTGTTCTCATGTATGTAGGTTAGTGAAGCTAAAAAAAGAGCAGCAGCAGCTTCATCTATAATGAGAGAGCTCCTCCCCCTCCATCCCAGGTGTCCCACAGCTGTGACATGATTTGCATACAGTCCCGCCCACTTTCATGATCATGCTGACAATGCAGGGAGGTACACACACACACACACAAACACAAACACACACACACACACACACACTGATGTTCCCTCACCTTGAGAAGATCCTCATCCAGTTAAGGCAGTGTCAGTGAATAACAATCATGAGTGTGTTCAGATGGGGTGTGTGTGTGTGTGTGAGTGTGTGTGTGTGTGTGTGTGTGTGTGTGAGTGTGTGTGTGTGTGTGTGTGTGTGTGTGTGTGTGTGTGTGTGTGTGTGTGTGTGTGTGTGTGTGTGTGTGTGAGTGTGTGTGTGTGTGTGTGTGTGTGAGAGAGAGAGCTGAAGGGTCATTGTGAAGCTCCTCAGTGATCTCAGTGTTCAGATGAAGACGTCTCCAGTGTCTTGGAGCGAACAGCTCGTCCTCCGTTCTTCACAAACACTGGCTCTTTCTGTTTGGCTCTCCACTCGGTTCTTTCTCTTTTCTCTTTTGGTTTACGCTGCTCTTGCCCTCGAGTCGCATCTGCAGAGAGCATCAAGAGGCGCATTCACATGAACCCGGCGTGTGCTCGCCCGCTATTGTTTTAGCAAGTTTATGACCTCAGAGTGCTTGCAGATGGGATTGTAGCATCAGATAACAGACTGAGATGAAGATCTCCACAGCCCTGATCCGTCAGCACTGAGCGGGCATCATCAATGCATTAAAGGGTC